>NC_057800.1:612586067-612594649 GCF_018294505.1 Triticum aestivum
AAAACAGATCCTCTTCCCCCGCGCCGGGCCGGACGTGTCCGCCCGCGCCGGACGTTGTCCGCCCCGCCGCCGCACCCACTCGCGCGCCGCCACGTGGGCCGCGCCCACATCGCCGCCGCCGGGCCCGCCAGGCCCACGGGGAGCCCCCGCGAGCCCGCGCCCCCGCGCCTCCTCCTTCCCCGAGCGCCGCCGCCTTCCGCGCCTCCGGCGACCGGCGCCGCCGCGGGACGCCGTCGCCACCACCGCACCGGCCGCCGCCGCGCCGGGCCCCGCCGCCCGCCACCGGCCGGCGCCGCCCCGGACGCCGCCGCCCGCGGTCGCCGCCTCCTCCTCCGGCGCCGCCCGGCCTCCTCTCCCTCACCCCGGCCTCCTCTTCCCCCACTCCGGCCGGCACCGACGAGCTCCGGCGCTGGTCATCCTCGGGAAACGCGCCGGTGAACAGTACCCGCGAGATCCCGATCTGGATCTGAGTTTTCGGTTGACTTCTCTCCCCCGAAACCCTAATTTTCGTGCTACCTTTGACTGCTTGTATCTCCGCAACCGTAGCTCCATTTTGGGCGTATGATATATCAAAATCTTTGTCTCGACATGTACATCATTCCGTTTCATTGCATCATTTGCATTTGAGGTCATCTTCATACCCAAAATGCTGTTAGAAGGAGGCTTCGTGAGTTAAATTGCAGATCCGTTAGTTCATCATGCACTTTTGTCATTTTTGTCATGTTTAATTCGTGCATGATATGCCTGTGCCCCTTTGGGATGAATTGTGAAGCATTTTGTCTTCTTTCCAGAGGTGCCACCCATGCATTTTTAGGATGTGTGTGTTGTCTTGTGCAAGCTTGCGAAGAGAGGTACCTGAGATTGCAGATTTCAGGGACTTAGTGATTTTCACCAAGTCTGGGATATTTTAGTTCATGATGCTATATGTCCAGCTTGTTTCCTAGTGATCCGTGTCTCTTTTGAGGATGATCAGTAAGGGAGTTTTGATATTTATGTTATGCTCTATCCATCCATGTCTTTGTTTGCATATGTGGAGTGCTCTAGGTTGACTCAATCGAGCTCAACTTTTGCTTCGTTGTTAATCTGGGCAGATCGTCAACTTGTTTGCGATTTTGCCGATGCTACCGTTAGTGTTCCATGCATGCTATGCCTTTGTTCTTGCCATGTGTAGCTAGCACTTTGTGCCTTCTTGCTGGTTATATGCTTTCCTTGCCATGACTTGCACCGTAGTGAGTGCATCGAGCTCGTTTACATGCCTTCGTGAGTTATATTTCAGCGTGTCTCAGTTTTCACTAAGTCTGAAAACTGATTGTGTTCGAGCTATGTTCGTGAGCTCGGTAGAGTATTTTGTGAACCCTTTTGGCCCCAGGTCACTTTGGGTGTTTTATTAAGCTTGTTGAGTAGCTCCATGCCATGTTCTTACTTGTCATGATCAGGTTTTCTATCATGTTGTTTTGCTGCTCCGAAGAGAGCATCGTGATCTGAAATTTCAGACTAGTGTTAATTTCACTAAGTCTGAAATCTGTTTTGCATTTGCGTTTTAGCCACGCTTGTTTGAACGTCTTAATGGATGAATTTGCCTATGGCTCAGTGCTAGTGTTTTGTCAACCATTTTGTGTTCATCACTGCCATGTATTTTGTTTTCATGTTTGGTGGCTGTAGCATGTTCATTTCGTTGCATTTAGATGCCTACTTGCTGCAAATCGCAGACCGGTGTCGTATCTTAAAACGCTTGCCATTTCTAAACCGTAGCTCCGATTCCTATGATCTTTATATCGTTTTCAAGCGATTTCATCCCCTCTATCCAGTGGCACACTTGGTTTTCCAAGTTGATGCCAGGTTCATGCATTTCCTGTCATATCTTGCATTTTGCATCCCGCATCGCATCCCGCATAGCATATCGTCATTTCATCATATTGCTTGGTCTTGCCCGTGGTTGATTGTATCCTTGTTGCTTGTTTGTCTTTGGGTAGAGCCGGGAGACGAGTTCGCTACCGAGGAGCCCGTTGAGTTTGCTTGTGAGGATCCAGTCAACTCTGACAACTGTGCAGGCAAGATGATCATACCCTCGAAATCACTACTATCTTTGCTATGCTAGTTTGCTCGCTCTTTTGCTTTGCCACTGCTACGATGCCTACCTTTTGCTTGTCAGCCTCCCAATTGCCATGTTGAACCTCTAACCCACCATTGTCCTAGCAAACCGTTGATTGGCTATGTTACCGCTTTGCTCAGCCCTTCTTATAGCGTTGTCAGTTGCAGGTGAAGATTGGAGCCGTTCCTTGTTGGAACATTTATATTCTTGTTGGGATATCATTATATTGCTATGTTATCTTAATGCACCTATATACTTGGTAAAGGGTGGAAGGCTCGGCCTCTCGCCTAGTGTTTTGTTCCACTCTTGCCGCCCTAGTTTCCGTCATATCGGTGTTATGTTCCCGGATTGTGCGTCCCTTACGCGGTTGGGCTATAATGGGAACCCCTTGATAGTTCGCCTTGATTAAAGCTTTTCCAGCAATGCCCAACATTGGTTTTACCATTTGCCACCTAGCCTCTTTTTCCCTTGGGTTTCCGGAGCCCGAGGGTCATCTTATTTTAACCCCCCCCCCCCCCGGGCCAGTGCTCCTCTGAGTGTTGGTCCGAACCAGGCAGCCTGCGGGGCCACCTCGGGGAAACTTGAGGTTTGGTTTTACTCGTAGCTTGACCTATCCGAGCGTGCCCTGAGAAAGAGATATGTGCAGCTCCTATCGGGATTTGTCGGCACATTCGGGCGGTGTTGCTGGACTTGTTTTAACCTGTCGAATCATCTTGTTGTACCGAGATACCGAGTCTGATCGGTGTGTCTTGGGTGGAGGTCTATTCCTTTGTTGACCGTGAGAGCTTGTTATGGGCTAAGTTGGGACCCTCCTGCAGGGATTGATCTTTCGAAAGCCGTGCCCGCGGTTATGGGCGGATGGGAATTTGTTAACGTCCGGTTGTAGATGACTTGAACTAAACTTAATTAAAATGAATCAACCGTGTGTGTTACCGTGATGGCCCCTTCTCGGCGGAGTCCGGGAAGTGGACACGGTGTTGGAGTTATGCTTGCGCAGGATGTTCCTTTAGCTTCTCGCTCGTGCTTCGCCTTCTCTTCTCGCTCTCTTTTGCGTATAAGTTAGCCACCACATATGCTAGTCGCTTGCTGCAGCTCCACATATATTTGCCTTATCCATTCCCATGAGCTTAAATAGTTTTGATCGCGTGGGTGTGAGATTGCTGAGTCCCTGTGGCTCACAGATACTACAACTCCAGATGCAGGTCTAGGTGATTCCGCTCCAGGTGACGAGTACGAGCTCAAGTGGGAGTTCGACGAGGACTCTCAGCGTTACTATGTGTCTTTTCCGGATGATCAGTAGTGGTGCCTAGTTGGGGTTATCGATTCAGGACCTTGTCGCATGTTGGGGGTCTTTTCTATTTTGGCGCCGTAGTCGGGCCATGAGTGATTTGTATGATGGATGTTATTTATGTACTCTGATGTGACGTGGCGAGTGTAAGCCAACTATGTTATCTCCCCCTTTTATTATATATTACATGGGATGTTGTAATGATTGCCTGACTTGCGACATTGCTTTCAATGCGGTTATGCCTCTAAGTCGTGCCTCGACACGTGGGAGCTATAGCCGCATCGAGGGCGTTACAAGTTGGTAATCAGAGCCTTCCCCGACCTTAGGAGCCCCATTGCTTGATCGTTTTTAGCAGCCGAGTTGTGTCTAGAAAAATGTTTTGAGTCCTTAGGAATTATATATCGGAGAGCTTAGGAATTCTTTTTACTTCCCAGTCTCCTCATCGCTCTGGTAAGGCATCCTGGCGTAGAGTTTTGACTCTTCTCTTCTCAAATTTCACTAAATTTTTTTTTAGGATCACGCGAGTATCTTGGTTTTGTTCCGATGGTTTTGTGACGAGAACATTGTTCTTGGTGCCTCCTGTCTTTAGGGGTGTGGCAGTGTCCCGGGGAGTTGAGCTCCGAGGTGTTGTCGTCACAATTTTATCGTTGCAATTCTGGTATACTTGAGATATGTTCGCCGACATCGAAAATCTCTTTTATGCAGTTCGTTGGTGAGATAACCTCGACGCCACCCAGTACTGGGGCGGGAGTTCGGGAGTATCGCCATAACTTGTATAACGGATGCTTTTCGAAGGTTGAGGTAGATGGTTTCCGAAGTTTTCCTAGTTATGTGTTGAAGGATGGATACAGCTGGATGTAGGATTTGCTAGTTTGGGTGAGATATTGTGCTTCCCCTGTATCCCCAACACCTGATTGCATAACCGGAAAGGTTCGGGAATTTCATAGGTGGGAATTCTAGTAGCTCTAGTTCTTCTTCCACGGATATTGGTTTGAGATTGGGATTTCTTACCGATTATTCGTTCTTGATCCGTACCTTGTTGAATTATTTCTCTTCCTTAATTCTTCGTGGCTTCTCAATTTATGGATATGTGACCATTTGAAGAGGAATGCATTCGTTCATTTTGTTCGGATGTGAAGACTATATGTTGCAATTTTCATTCCGTTGGATTCAGCTTCTATATTGTTGTCTATCTATGTGCTAATGGTGGTCAACCTCTTCAGGATGGCTCCTCCAACGCGCACGACTCCGAATCCTAATCCGCCTCTACCTCCGCCTCCTCCGGAAGCATGGCAAGCTGTGATGGCCGCTACTAATGCAAATACACAGTTGATCATGCAAATCCTTCAAGAGCGCAATCAAGGCAGTCAAGGGAATCAAGGCCATACTCAGCACCACTTTGCTACTCTGAACCAGTTCCTCGCAAATGGCCCAAAGACGTTCAGCGGTTGTGTTGAGGCTACCGATGCTGACGATTGGCTAGTGGATCTGGGCAAGCATTTTGAATGTAGCAACGTCAGGCCTGAAGATTTCGTCAAGTTCGCTTCTTTCCAGCTCAAAGATCAGGCTGCAGAGTGGTTCCAGCAGTACAAGGATTCCAGAGGTGGACGTGTTATCACTTGGGACGATTTCCGTCAAGATTTCCGCGCTCATCACATCCCTCAAAGTGTGGTTGAGAGTAAGCGTCAGGAATTCCGCAATCTGAAGCAAGGCTCTTTGTCTGTCTATGACTACAACAAGTTGTTCCAGAAGGTCGCCCGTTTTGCCAAGCAGGATGTTCCTGATGAGAAGAGCATGATCTATCAGTTCAGGGGTGGTCTTCGTGAGGAAATTCAGCTCGCTCTTGTCCTCTTTGAGCCGTTGAGATACGATGAGTTCTACAACATGGCACTGAAGCAAGAGGCTGCTCAGATGAGATGTGATGCTTCCAGGAAGCGTGCCAGAGATGTTACTCCTTCTTCCTCTACTCAAGTGGTCAAGCAGCAGAAGTATTGGCTTCCTCCTCCTCCGTTCCGTCAGCCGTATCAGCAGAAGAGCAAAGGTGGCAGTGGTTTCTCCCACCCACCCAACCCAGGCTTTCAGAACAAGTCTTCGTCTCAAGCGCCAAGATCGAGTGCTCCGTATCACCGTCCGCTTTCAGAGGTCACGTGCAACAAGTGCCAACAGAAGGGTCACTATGCCAACAAGTGTACCAACCAGAGGCGTCTTCCTCCTCCTCCTCCTGTCAGATCGGCAAGTACAGCTATGGTCAAGCACAATCCCAAGCACGCCAAGGTCAATATGCTGAATGCAGCTCAGGCTGAGGATTCTTCAGATGTCATTATGGGTAACCTTCCTATTAATGATATTCCTGCAAAAGTTCTTTTTGACACGGGTGCATCGCATTGTTTCATGTCAAAGCCATTTTTTACCAAGCATGAGTTCGTTTCTTCTCATTTGGGTAAACATATGGATATCATTTCTCCTGGCAAACGTTTGAGCGCAAGTCTGGAGGTGCCAGATGTCGCTATCACGATGGGCGATTTCAAGTTTCTTGCTTCTCCTTTGGTTCTTGGTAACTCGGATATCGATCTTATTCTCGGGATGGACTGGCTCTCTAAGCATAAAGCTCAGCTTGATTGTGCAGCCAGGCAGATTCAACTGACTCATTCGTCTGAGGATGTCATTGTCTTTGCCGCTCGGGATAATTCCATCCGGTTGTTTTCTCTCAATGAGAAGGGTGAATTGGATGCTATTTCGCAGATTCCGGTTGTTTGTGAGTATCAAGACGTCTTTCCAGAAGAGCTCCCAGGAATGCCTCTGCACCGGCCAGTTGAATTTGTTATTGAACTTGAGCCCGGTACGGAACCTGTGTGCAAACGTCCTTACAAGCTCGGCCCCGAAGAGTTGAAGGAGTTGAAGAAACAACTCGATGAGCAAGAAAGATTGGGTCTCATTCGGCCTAGTACTTCTCCGTGGGGTTGTGGTGTTCTTTTTGTGAAGAAGAAGGATGGATCGAGTCGACTTTGTGTTGATTACCGTCCAGTAAACAAGAAGACCATCAAGAACAAATACCCACTTCCCAACATCAATGAGCTGTTCGAACAACTCAAGGGTGCTCAAGTATTCTCCAAGCTTGATCTCCGTATGGGTTATCATCAGATTCGTATTCGTGAGCAAGATATTCCCAAGACGGCGTTCAGAACAAGTTTTGGTTCATATGAATACACCGTCATGTCTTTTGGCCTCGCCAACGCTCCTCCGACGTTCTCTCGCATGATGAACTTCATCTTCAACCCATACACCAATGAATTCGTTTTGGTCTATCTCGACGACATTCTGGTTTTCTCGAAGAACAAGAAAGATCATGCCAAGCACTTGCGTTTGGTTCTTGACAAGCTCAGAGAACATTAGTTCTACGCCAAGTTCTCCAAGTGTGAATTTTGGCTCGATGAGGTTCTTTATCTTGGTCATATCATCTCTGCCAAGGGCATTTCCGTGAATCCTGAGAAGGTGTCTGCAATTGTGAATTGGGAACCTCCTCAGAACGTGAAGCAACTCCGCAGTTTCCTCGGTCTCGCAAGCTATTGCAGAAGATTCGTTGAAAACTTTTCTAAGATCGCCAAGCCTCTCTCAAATCTTCTTCAGAAGCACGTCAAGTACGTTTGGTCTCCGGAGTGTGATATTGCTTTCAACTCTTTGAAAGAGAAATTGATCACTGCTCCAGTTCTGACTCCGCCTGATGAAACCAAGCCGTACGAGGTCTTTTGTGATGCCTCTCTCCAAGGTCTCGGTGCTGTACTGATGCAAGAGAAGAAAGTTGTTGCTTATACCTCTCGCCAGTTGAAACCTAATGAGAAGAACTACCCCACTCATGATCTCGAGTTGGCGGCAGTTGTGCATGCTTTGTTGACTTGGAGACATCTTCTATTGGGAAGGAAAGTGGACATTTTCACTGATTACAAGAGTCTCAAGTACATCTTCACTCAGCCTAATCTCAACCTCAGGCAGACTAGATGGGTCGAAATGATTCAAGAGTACAATCCGAGTATCGAGTATACTCCAGGCAAGGCTAATGTGATTGCTGACGCTTTGAGCAGAAAAGCATATTGCAACAGTCTGATTCTCAAGCCTTATCAACCCGAGCTTTGTGAAGCTTTCCGCAAGCTTAATCTGCAAGTTGTTCCTCAAGGTTTCCTCGCCAACCTTCAAGTTTCTCCTACCTTGGAAGACCAGATTCGCCAAGCCCAACTTCTTGATGCTATGGTGAAGAAGGTGAAGATTGGTATTGCAAAGAGTCAGTCCAAGTACAAGTGCTACCGACTTGATGACAAGGACGCTCTCTTCTTCGAGGATCGAATTGTTGTGCCCAAAGGTGAACTTCGTAAGGTGATCATGAACGAGGCTCACAACTCTCTCCTCTCCATCCACCCTGGTAGTACGAAGATGTATCAGGATCTCAAGCAAACTTATTGGTGGACTCGAATGAAGCGCGAGATCGCTCAATTCGTGAACGAGTGTGATGTCTGCAGAAGAGTGAAGGCAGAACACCAAAGGCCAGCAGGTCTCCTCCAACCTCTTGCCATTCCAGAATGGAAGTTTGACCACATTGAAATGGACTTCGTGACTGGGTTTCCAAAGTCCAAGCGTGGCAATGATGCTATATTCATCGTCATCGACAAGCTCACCAAAGTGGCTCACTTTCTTCCTATCAAAGAGTCAATCACTGCAGCTCAATTGGCGGAACTCTATACCTCTCGCATTGTCTCTCTGCACGGTATTCCTCAAGTGATATCTTCAGACCGTGGCAGCATCTTTACCTCCAAGTTTTGGGATTCTTTTCAGAAGGCCATGGGCACCAACATCCGCTTCAGCACAGCTTTCCATCCTCAAACGAGCGGTCAAGTCGAGCGTGTCAACCAGATTCTCGAAGACATGCTCAGGGCTTGTGTGATTTCTTTCGGCATGAAGTGGGAGGACTGTCTTCCTTATGCTGAATTCTCATACAACAACAGCTTTCAAGCAAGTTCGGGCAAGGCCCCCTTTGAAATTCTATATGGCAGGAAGTGCCGTACCCCTCTCAACTGGTCTGAAACCGGTGAACGTCAGCTGCTGGGTAATGACTTAATCACAGAAGCAGAAGATATGTGCAAAGTCATTCGTGATAACCTCAAAGCAGCTCAATCCCGCCAGAAGAGCTACTATGATAGTAAGCACCGTGAT